>NW_027488563.1:802500-847500 GCF_050948215.1 Halictus rubicundus
CAGTAAATTGTTTAGGTTTTATATTTCTAGTTCATTTTATTTTATAATCTGTTTGTGTAATTTATTTTCTTCTGCTACCGGTTGCCATGCTGATTGTTGGAGCGTCTTCTGAAGGGCCATAAGTGGTGCATTCTTACTGTTGTCATTTTCTTGAATCTTCTGAAGTTTAGGTTGTAACCGTTTTATTCTCCTTCTTTATTTTACTGCCGTGTCTTTATACGCGGTCGTCCCGACGCGTCCGAGCGATCTCGCCCGCTGTATCGAGGTCCGTCGCAACACCCGTACACGCTGCCGATCTCTCGGGAGGCGCACACGAATGCCGACTCGTGCGAGGCTACGATCGCTCAGCCAACCCTGAGAAGATCATTCGCGATCACTTTGCAGCGGGTCAGAATGATCTCCGGTGATGGAGGAGCGACCTTAACCGCATCCAAACCTTGTCGTTGCGACTCCGCCGGACGGCTGGGTCGTCGTAACACCCATACACCAAGCCGAGGCTTCGGGGAGTATGCACAGATGACGACTCGTACAAGACCTTAGCTCACCCGGCCAACCCTGAGGACTGCCCCGTCGTCACTATCCAGTGGGTTCGGGTGCACTCCGGTGTTGGTAGAATGAACCAGGCAATACGGAACCCGTCCCCGACCGGCCGCGCCTCCACGCGACGTCGTGGACGCACGCAGACCACGCGCACGCTGTCGCCTCCACGCGAAGAAGGCGCGTGAGAGAAAACGTATCGATGTTGAGTTTCCGATAGAGAAATAGGGACGGTTACGACCCTAGTAAGATAAGGTTCGTGCCTCCAGGCACTGGAAGACGGAGAGGTTCAAACTAACTTTGAATCATTCGGAGACGATGTTGGAGGTAGAAATAAGATATATTCTGGTTTCTTTTTATATGTACAGTAACCGCAATACGACGGTTGCTAGATCAATGCTGTTCGCAATTCGCGCCTAATCGATCGCGACTTCGTAGAATCGTGCCATCGCGTAGGCAGTTACCCGAGCCCTGTCCTGGCTCCACGTCTGGATCTCTTTCTTATACTTTAATCGTACGTTACTCACGTCACGCTGTCCCGGAGGTTACGCGTTCTCGTCGTGATTCTCCCGAACGAACGTGAGTCGTCGTAACATACGAGCACTAGCTGATTACTCAGGAAAAGTGCCCGAATGACGACACGTACGAGGCGTCGGTCAGACAGCCGACCCTGAGGATCGCCTCCGTCGTCACTAGTCAGTGGGTTCGGAGACTATCCGGTGTCGGTGGAAAGGCGTTAACCGTACTGACTCTGATTACCGTATCGCGAATTTCCCGAACGAATGTGAGTTGTCGTAGCATACGAGCACTCGCTGCTCACGCAGGAAAAGTGCCCGAATGACGACACGTACGAGGCGTCGGTCAGACAGCCGACCCTGAGGATCGCCTCCGTCGTCACTAGTCAGTGGATTCGGAGGCGTTCCGGTATCGGTGGAAAGACTTTAACCGTACTACTCTGAACACCGCGTCGCGAATACCCGTATGGACGTGAGTCGTCGTAGCACACGAGCACTCGCTGCTCACGCAGGAAAAGTGCCCGAATGACGACACGTACGAGGCGTCGGTCAGACAGCCGGCCCTGAGGATCGCCTCCGTCGTCACTAGTCAGTGGATTCGGAGGCGTTCCGGTCTCGGTGGAATGACGTTAACCGCACTGACTCGGTACGAAATATACCGCGAAGCTCCGCACGGAGATATACCGAAACGAGCAAGAAAATTAACTTCCCTTTGTGGAGAATACGGCTCGAGACCGATACAGTTTCCTTCGTCTCGTGGTAGTTATTATTTGATTAATCGCTACGGCCGTTGATTGCCGCCTGTAGGACTTTATGGACCCGTGTCGTGCGGTTTGTACGACACTTCCTCGGTTTGAGGTTATCACGAGATGAAGGAACGCAGTCGGTTTGACTGTATCGCTCCCGAGTCGGTTTGACTCGCTCGCTGCGTACCGGACAGCCCGAAATTCCCAAACCCGAACAAGCTCGCGCCCAGACGTAGAGTGGCCTAACTCTGTCGCGCATCGACCTCATTCGATCCGTATCGCGTGGGGATCGATGCGCGCGCACGCTAATTAGTGGGGGATCCTGCGATCCTTCATTAAGAGAAGGATGACAGGATGACCAGGAACGTCGTGGTGGGGGTCCGCGTCGCTCATGCGACACGCCGCCCGATCGATATGTAATCGATGCGGTTACAAGGTAGGATCCCATTAAAGCTCTGGTTGTTAGGCTTCGTCTTAAGGATTTCGATATGCCGATATTCCTCAGGAACTCATCGGATTGTCTCGACCATATCCCTCTCCATGATATCGTTGCTGTGGACACTTTGATGCTGCTTCTGTTCGTGTGATTTAAGTCTGCAAGGTAAGTTATTAAGTCGCTATTATTTGCATAATATCGTGTTTTCTTTTCATGGGCTTCCTCCAGATTTCTGTATCATGAAACAATTTGAACATCTATTATTAATACTTCCTGTTCTTTGGCAGCTACTATGTCAGGCTTTCTAATACCCTCACTCGTGGGTATTCTTAGCTCCTCAACAACCTGGTATCCTTTATTTTTCAACGCATTGGCTAACTTATTGGCTATGTTATTGTGTCTTAGAATCCTGCCTCCATGTGTTCTATGACACTCCTGTATGACATGGTGCGTAGTCTCTGGCACTTGACATCCTGCTCGGCATAGGGTGTTTTGCGTATTTCTTCTGGTCCCTCTAGTGGTTCTCATTCTGGAAGGTAGTGCATTTATCCTTACTGCGTGATATTTTATCCAATCTCTCGCTGGGATTGCAACATATGGATCTACAACCCAGCTTGAGGATGGAGTCGCTTTCGATGCTTCCCGTAGCTCGTGTCCGTCAACTTGCTTGTAAAGTTTCTGGTCCCATTTGTCGTCTTCCTTTGCATGTATTCTTGCCCATTTTAGTCGTTTTTCTAGGGTTTTGTGGTCCGTTATTTTACTGGCAAGCTCGAAGGATGAGTTTTTCAGACTCTCTAATCTTCTTTGGACTAAGTTTGGAACTTTTGTGTATAGAGACATAATGCCCATCCCACCTTCTTTTACCTTAGTGTGAAAATAGGCTATAGGTACATCCGTGGGAAAATGTAGCCATTTTCTTGCATATTGTCTTACTAGTCGGTCCAGTTTCCTTAAGGTGAGGTAGTTTATTCTGCCTAGTACCATCTTGTGTAGAAATCTTGGTAAAAGATACGTTTTTAATATTATTAGTCTTTGCTGAGGCTTCAGCGGGGCTTTGCTTATCCTTTCTAGGTAGGTTTCTATATTAAATTTCTCTTTTGCAGGTCCACGTACTGTGAAGGTGACGCCTCGGTGTTGCTATTTGTCCAGGACACCAATTTGAGGTACGGTATTTCCTTCGATGTTAAAATTTTCTTGTTCTATAATTTTCATTTTCTTTTCTTTCCCCGATGGAATTAAGGAATGGCATTTACATTTGCCGGGCGCCAGGGCGAGACCATGCTTTCCCATTTCCGTTGTGACCTCATTGATTAGTGTCTGCAGGCCTTCCTTGGTACTGGCTATTAGAATCAAGTCATCAGCAAATGCTAAGGCATTTATCATCAGATTTAATATTTCGTATCCTATAATTCGCGATGTTGCTTTGATTATTTCGTCCATTACCAAATTGAAGATGTTTGATGACAGTGGGTCTCCCTGTCTTACTCCTTGTCCCGGCTTTATGGTGTCTGACTTGTTCCCATTAACTTCGATGTATATTTCTGATTTCTTATATAGACTTTTAATATACTGGATTACTTTTTCAGGGATTTCTCTCTTTCTTAGTGCCCAGAGGATGGAGTCATGTGACACAGAGTCGAAGGCTTTCTTGATGTCTAGGAATGCGAGGTGAAGTTGCTTCTTCTCATTCCAGGCGTCTTCCATTATTGTTGTGAGTATGTAAATTATCTCTGCTGCTCCATCTGCTCTTATGAAGCCACGTTGTCTTTCATCCGGTTTCAATTCTGTATATAATCGATTTGCTAATATTTTATTATAGTGTCTTACGATCACTGAGGCTATCGAGATCGGCCGATAGTTGGATGGATCTTGGGGATTGCCTGCTTTGGGAATCAATACGGTTCTCGCTCTGGACCATTCGACAGGTACTTCTGCTGAGAATAATAAGATGTTCACTATAATTGTTTTTATCACTGTTGGCACATTTCTAGACCATGTTAGTGGTGATAGACCATCAGCGCCTTTGGCTGTGTCACTCTTTGGTTTGAGTCTTTCGGTTTCCCGGCATGATATTGGTTCAACTATTAATGAGTTATTCAGATTTGTGATCTGATTCCTAGAGATTGCAGGATCACTGTTATTCCGCCTTTCAATGATGGGTTTCCAATATCGTACTTGTTCAACCAGTGATACTTGGCTATTTGTTTCTGGTTTGCCATCAAGGATCATATGAGCAGTTTTTGTTATACTCTTTTTCCACATTTTTTGAGTTTCTGCATATTCATTTTTACGTTTTATTCTTTTTGAGGTGTTCTGATCGGTATTTTGTGTTTCAGGAGTATATCTGTTCGTGTAGACTGGATCTCCAAAGTTGCCTTTGAACCATTCATTTAGATGCTTGCTGGGGTCACGTTCTTGTCTTACGTCTTCAACCGCGTACGCTAGAGAATATTTCGCTGGATCCTCACAATCTGCAGAACGGAGGTAGGTTAATGCTAGATTACACCACTGAAATATTATGGTCATCTGTTCTGTATGTTGGCTGTTGCTCACATTCGTTGTCTCTTCTCCTCTATTCCGTTCTTCTTGGCAGGTAGAAGTATTTTCTGTTTCAGGTTCATTCGTTGCTGTATTATGGATTCTGGTATCTTGGTATGTATCGCTTCTGTTTGTATTTTGATTTCTAGGACTATAACCTTGGTAGGTATTTGTGTTTTCTGTTTCAGGTTCATTGGTTACTGCACCATGTCTTCTGATGTTTCGGTAAGTATCACTATTATTTGCATTTTCATCTCTGGGATTGTATTCTTGGTAGACAATTGTATTTTCTCTTTCAGGTTCGTTTGTTGCTGTACCATGGATTCTGGTGTTTTGGTAAGTTTCGCTACTATTTGCATTTTGATCTCTAAAATTGTTTTCTTGTTCTTCCGTTTGTGATTCATTTTGTTCTGTTTCAGCCAGTTCTGTCAGCACTCCTCTGTATTTGACCGATTTACGAAGTGACTTTATTGATTCCAGGGTTCGTGGCGGGTCCAGCTTCACTTTATTTAGTAAGTATTCATATATTTTATTTTTGATTTGAGTAGGTGCTCTCAATTCAGCTTGTGCTAATCGTCTGAGATCTTCAGCTTGCCATCTAGGTTTCTTTCTCTCTGTAATTATTGTTTTGTTTGTTTCTTCTCGGTGGGCTGAGGACTTGTGCACTCCTAGGCCTCTAAGAGTCCTAAAGGAATTATCACAGAATTCGCAGTAGAATCTTGGTTGCGTTATTGCATTAACATTTGCACTGGTTAGATTGGAGGCTTGATGGCTATCAAAGTTAGAGTTTGTTGGTGTAGGAAAGAGGAATGGTCCACTGGATGGTGGTATTGTGATACCTCCATTGTTTGTAGTCGAATTTTGTAAATTGTTGCCAGTGGAAGGCACTCCTGTCGGAGTGCTTTGACTTCTTATTTGGTTATCGCATGTTGTTGTATTGCGGCCGGTTCGTGGGGTGTTTGTATTCGGAAGGGTTTGTACCGGCGGGTTGTCAATCCCCCCTTCCGATCCCCGTGGGCAACTAGAACTCGCTATATTGTCGGTTCCCCACAGTCGACGCTACGTGCTAACTCGGTTTGCTTTTTCATCATTATTGGGCATTTTCTCATATCCAGTGCTGAATGATTTGTCTCTGTATATCCGAAGTTGTCACAGTTTTTACATTTTAGTTTTGTCTTGTTTTTACATTCTCTGGAGTCATGGCTTTCCGCACAGTGTCCGCATGTAGACGAAGCTGCAGTACAATTCTTTGCTAGATGGTTATATTTGAGACACTTATAACACTGTAGCACTCTTAAATAGTCTTCGGCTCTACAGGATTGGTAGTCGATAAAGATTCTTTCTTGCTCCATTATCTTGTTTCTGATGTAAGGGGTTACTTCAATAATTAGATTTCTCTGCTTTTTAACACCTACGTAGTATTCCGTAATTGGACGAATCCCTAGTCTATGTTCTCTAACGCCAAGTGCCTCCGCTATGGCGTCAGGCGTTTCCTTGAAGGCAATATTAGGTGGTAGGTCCTTTACTAAGATTCTCGGTTTCAATTTTTCTCTTGTTTTGACCATTAGGCCAATTTCCTTTAGTTTATCGGATTTCTGTAGTTTTTCGATATCAACTGTCTGCGCTATTACCTTAATTGCCAACGAGTTAAGGGTTATTAGGTGAATCACTCTTAAATTGTATTCTATCGGTTTAATTTTTTCCCTGAGGACTTTCTTGATTTCGATTGCTGATTTAAATTTGTTAAGATCTTCAGGACGTGGAATAATCCAAAATTCAATTCCTGAGTTTTGTTGATTTATGGGTTTGCTTGGCCTGGTACTTGAGGTTTTGCTTGCCGCTGTTGCATACGTAAGACTCGAGGGGGTAGCCTTTGATATTTGCACCGCTTGTTGCATCTTGCCTACTACTTCCTTGACTTCATTGGAGAGTACTGACTTGAAGTTTGTTTCCAAATTTTTGTTCAGAACATTATTAGATTCAACAATGTTCTCTAGGTTCTTGTTAGAATTTACTATTTCTGTCTGTATTATTTCTTTAACATTCGAAATTATGCTTTCTTCCATTGAGACTATCTTTTCGTCAAGTTCTCTTCTTAGCTGTTCGACTTGTTCTGAGGACTCGTGTTTGGTATTGCTCGTTGTAACAATATCTCTAATGGGGGCCACAGCTGCCCATTTTGCTGCTATCTCCGTATATGCTCTTGAAATTCTTATATATACATGATGGAAGTAGTTGATGGCTTCATCCACTGCTTGCGTTCTAGTTTTAGGTTCATTAGTTGGTTGGGATTGTCACGTCCGGTAGTTCGATCGCTCATGAATAAGACAAATAAAACTACAAATAAAAATTATGCCACGCGAGGAGAGAAGAATAAATAAGATTAAGATAAGCCTTAAGATTCTAGGAAGTAAGACGGTGTCATGTCCGGTGATTCGACCGCTTAAGAATCAAACGAATAAAACTTCAGACAAAGAATTATTATAAACTATTGTTGAAACCCAATAATGTCACGCAAGGAGAAGGAAATAAATAGGATTAGGATAGGCGTTAAAATTTCTAGAAAATTAGATAGCGAACAAAACAATTCCAATTATCCTCCTGCGAGAGACGAAGCAAAGATCGATGTCACCCCGAAAAATAAACAGAAAGTGTGTCCAGTTGCGCCAAGTTCCAAGATGGCACACTAATCCCATGGTAAGAATGACGCGCATTAGATAAAAGATCAAATCAATATCCTATTGAAACAATGGACTGTCCATCCTATAAAAGGGAACCAATACTTCAAAGACCAATCATTCCGTCATAAAGTTTGGACCGGATCAGTCCGTTATAGTGTCAATTTCAGTGTTAATAAAGTTTTTAATAAAGTTCAAATTCAGTGAAAGTTTTATAAAGTTCAAAACCAGTGATAATTGGAATTGGTGAAAGCTGCAACCTGCGACCTGCGAACCGCAGCAACTGCGATTAGCGGTATTCCCGACCTGCGGTAACTGCGATCTACGGAACCTGCGACTTGTGGACTTGCGGTGTCCACTTAACGAAGCGAACACAACAACTCGGTAAATTAACATTACTATTATTGAACGAAATATTTGTAAGCTATCTAGTTTATGCGTTAACTACACATAATCTCTATTTGTCAAATCATATTTAAAATATCTGATTCAGCACCTAATTTTGAATAAATCAATAATTTTGTTTGTTTTGGAAAATAAGAATACAAGTTATTTAAACAATCCTCAATTTCCCGAACCGTAGCCGGTGAATGCAGGTAGGTTCAAAACTGCGTCCTATCTCATAAAAATCGTAATCCGTCCTACCTGGGACGTAACAGGATATGCTGATATTGTAGAGATGACCTTTGATTTCTTCGTCTATCTTATTCAATTCCTCTAGTGGTATTGATAGCTTTGTTTCTCTTGTTTCAGATGTTGCTGATGGCGAGAGGTTCGGTTGTGATATCGCTTTCCTTTTTCTCGCACTGTTCGATGTGCTTTCGAAGTCCTCCATTCTCGTCAAGTTAGGTATAGGATCCCGAGGATGAGTACCACTGCGAAGACCTTCGGAATTAGTACCTCTGCCAGGATCCTCAACTTGAGCACTGTTGCGTTTTCAGGTAAGTTCTTTTTGTTCAAAGAAAGTTTAATTTAATTTGGAAGCCCCAGGTTGAGCACCATTAACTTCTCTAATTAATATACTATTATTAAGTTGATTTATTGTTTTTATATCTGAGTGCACAGAGACAGAGAGAGAAATTAAATTGTATTTTGTTTTAAATTGTAGTGAGGTGTGGTAGCCCAGGTTGAGCACCCCTGCACTTTGTTATTAGCGCACCAGTATTGCTCCTGTCACGTTAAATTATTGTTCTTTCTGTTCTTTAAGCGGTGTGTACTGAGATAGGGCACGAAGTTAATAAGAATGGGGAGCCAAAGGTTGAGCACCCCTGCACTTTGTTAGTTATCACTCAATTATTCTAATAGCAGTTTATTTATTTATTTATTCTTAGGTACAGAGAGATACACTCGCTCCTGAGCGGCGATTGGTTGCTCGAAAGGATCCGACCAATCAGCGCGCAGGACGGGTTTCAATACGAGTTTGCCACTCTATTCACAACTCATGACTGTATTCTATGGCTGTTCGCCGAGCACGTGTTCATGTAATACATTTTCAAATCGGGAAATAATAGTCATCCGTGCACCGATTTTTATAAAATAAATCTCAGTTTACTCACACTGCTGCTTAGAATATATTCCGATAGATATTTTTCGGTTTTATAGAGCACTTGTATTGTTTAAATTTAAATTTCTCTCTAATAAGTTACTGGTGACACTTGCTGTACCTAGTTTATGACAGCGCAGTCACTCGCGAGAGGTTTTCACTCTGTTCATAGTCTATGACTGTTCGCCAAGCACGTGTTCGTTCTGTAGCGTGGCCAGTTGACCACGCGAACATAGCTAGATATATATATAGCATCGATTAATGGCGCGGAGAGGGAAATTTAAATATAAGATGCAATCGCGTATTTAATACATATGTATTCTATAATAAGGAGAATCCAGCCGGGAGAATTCAACGACGGGGAACCGGAAAGGAGAATCCAGCCGGGAGAATTCAACGGCGGGGATCCAGGAAGGAGAATCGAGCAACTGCTGATAAGGAGACATCGCAAGGCCAGGAAAGCGTGATTGGTGGTGGATCATAGCGGTGTAACCTGGGCAGCCCATCCCTCGTAAGTTTAGAACATAAATTTTATTATTTTCGCCACGCGTAGAATGTCACGTAGCTTTAAAATGTCGCGTAAGGGTAGGAAAGTGCGTAGGATTAACTTGAATAGTAGTGGTAATTCCTTTATTGTTGACGATATAACGTTTGTGTCACCTTCAATAGAAACTACGGTTGCCCTCCCTCAAGTAAGCTCTCTGCCATCTCATAGTACTGTTCCAATACAGAGTACCCCAACTAATTCTTCTATCTTTTATGGTACAACCGCTTCCTCTAATGGTCCCGCAGCCATCGAAATAAGTCCTGTTAATGTATCTGAGCGTTCTTTTCTGCCACTGAAACTTGCTATCGACCTTATACCTCAGTTTGATGGACAATCTTGTTCGGTGACGAAATTTATAGGGTAATGCAAATTAGCCAATGATAGAATCAAACCCGCCGATAAGGATAATCTTCTTGCTCTGATTAGGAATAAAATCGTGGGGCATGCTGACTTCTTAATTTCGGGCCACCGCGAAGTTAATAGTTTTGATGAGCTAATAAAAATCTTGAAGGAGTCATTCGCGCGATTTTTCAAGGTAGATTCGATTCATAACGAACTGAGAAACATACGGCAAATAGATAATGAGAGAGTTGATGTTTATGGGGCCCGAGTTAGCGAAATTGTAAGTAGGGGAATTGAAGCGGCAAAAGAGAAATATACTGCGGAAGAATTTATAGGCGCGAAGGTTGTCCTCAGTCAAGCCGCGGTAACGGGTTTCACTAAAGGATTAAGCGACCGCGTAGCACGAATGATAATTTTAAAGGATAATTTACAGACTTTAGAATCCGCTATAAAAGTAGCAGTTCAATTAGAAGGTGAAACTTTTGAAGAATATCGACATACCCCTCCGAAACTCACTGTACGCGACGCTCGATTATACGTAACCAATGCGCGACATGATAGAAGGTGTTTTAGATGCGGCCAACCAGGGCATGACCGTGTTCATTGCACCGATAACCTCCCCAATCACCCCCAGAATTCCCGGGAAATTAGATGCCGTTTATGTAGGAAGACCGGTCATGTAGAGTCCCAGTGTTACGCGAACGTCTCAGGAAATTCTCAGGGAAATAAATTTAACCGACCTTCAACATCCCGGTTTAATGGAAACTCGCAGTCTTTAAACTCGCGAGGGGCACCGCGTCGAAACGCACCGCGGAACGAAGCCCTTATCGCGCGCGCCGGTCCATCCGAATCTGCTTAAATCTTGACGCCAGTGAGATTGTCCAATCACCCGCTATTACGTTGAAACACCAATCTTTTAATGAAGGAATTGCTTCTTTCCTCATAGACATAGACGCTTCCAATTTCGCTGTAGGGGCTGTATTGAGCCAAGGGCCTGTAGGGAAAGACCTCCCCATCGCGTATGCATCTAGAACTTTAAATGAAGCAGAATGTAATTATTCTACTATAGAAAAGGAATTGTTAGCAGTTCTATTCGCAGTAGACCATTTTCGACCTTATCTCTACGGTCATCAATTCACCCTGGTAACTGCTCATCGCCCGTTAGTTTGGTTACACAATGTCAAAGATCCCACATCAAAACTTATGAGATGACGAATTAAATTGAACGAATACGAGTATAAAATTGTGTACAAACCTGGTAAGGTGAACTCCAACGCAGACGCATTGTCCCGAAACCCTGTAGACCTCCAAAATAATTCAATGTTCCAAACAAACTTAATAGATCCTTGTCTGGAGAATTCGGGGGTGGCTCTCGCAGGCGCCGGCGAGGTGTTGCTCACGAACCTCCGGACAAACCCAAATCCTAACTCAGACCAAAGCATAGAATATTACTGTGAGGAACGGGTTGCCTCTGTTTTCCTTGCGCGCGGGGAAGCAGTGGTTGGAAATGAGGTCGAAGACAGTTGCAAAACTTTTGGTAGTAGAGACAGCGATAATGACGACAGTGACGATTATCATACTGCTGACGAAGACGAAACGCCTTCACCCTCAATAAAATTCCATGTAGGAGGGAAGGAACCACTCTCTGATCTGTACGAGGTCGTTGAAAGACACGACAACCGTGAAGAGAATGTAGATACTCGGATTCTGCCTCGGGCATCGTTGGCTTGCGGCGACTCGGGCGTCTGGAAAATCGGCAAGCCGGAAAACCTCCTGACCCCGTTCCAGGCACCGTTAGGCGCAAGGGCGATGCTTTCTCTTTCTATCCCTTCTTTTCGGCGCTCTGGCTGCCCTGAGAATATCGGCAATCCGGAAAACCTCCTGACCCCGTCTCAGGGAGCTATCACTGGTGGTGTATTGCGTGGTAAAGCGCAGATTCTTCAGGCTGAGGAGCCGGTTATAGGGGCACAATCCGAGATAGGGCCGACCTCATTCAAACCTGAAACACAGATAGAGAATCTATATGATACAACGCAGAAAGCGAATAAAATATTACCTATTAGAGTCACGGACAATATACCCAACCCTCATCCCACTTTCCTCTCGACCTTTAAACATTCTGAGGATTATCTCTACATGCGTAAAGATAACCTTATACATTTCCTCCCTACTGATTGTTCATGTGCTACAGAGACTAGCAAGGATCTCCTGAAACGGGAGAAGTTTCTTATCCATCGAGTAAAAGAGTACAATGTTAATGTTGGAGAAGCCTTAACCATACCCGGGGATAGATTCTATATATTTCACTTATTCATTAAAACTACCTCTGAAGAGATACCTGACTTTCAGAATGTCGTAGCCTCATTGAAGTCCCTCAAATGCCTCATGGATAGGACAAACACAGAAACCCTTAGCATTTCTAGAGTACACAATGGATTAGGAACTATTGGTTGGGATCTCCTCGAACAATCAATAAAATCCATACTTACTGACCCCCAATATATAATAACCATTTGTTCCGGAGAAATAATCATCCCTGAAATATCGGATAGACTAAAAATTATTAAGGAACATCACGATACTACCATCGGTGGTCATCATGGTATGACCAAGGTATACGACAGTATTAGAGAAAATTTTTATTGGCCTAGGATGGGAAAAGAAATCCAAGATTTTGTGAGGACTTGCCCTTCTTGTCAACAGAACAAGGTACTTCCCGCAAAAACTAGACAACCTATGCGCATCACTGATACCCCAAGTAGAGCTTTTGAAAAAATTCAAATGGATATAGTAGGTCCCTTGCCCATTACCAATAAAGGCAATAAATATTTACTTACCCTACAGGATAATCTAACCAAATACTCAGATGCCATTCCGTTAGCAAGCATAGATTCAATAACTGTTGCCACAGCTCTGGCGGAACAATTTATTAGTAGATTTGGATGTCCCAGGACTATTCATACGGATCAGGGACGAAACTTTACGAGTGAAGTTATGAAAACCTTTTGTAAAATCTTCAAGATCCAAAGGATTACTTCTACTGCATTCCATCCACAGTCATTAGGATCTCTCGAACGTGCCCATAGAGTTTTTGTAGAATATTTGAAACACTACTGCACTAAAACAGATTGGGATGATTGGATTAGATTTGGGATGTTTTCATATAACACTTCCGTACATGAAGCTACAGGATTTACCCCACACGAATTAGTTTTTGGTGTTAAGGCTTTAATTCCTTCTGAATTTGCTAAGCAGGAAATCCCTCGGACATTCTTTCATTACTTAAACGAATTGTTTACAAAGATTACCACTACTCAAGCTATGGCAGCAACGAATTTAAATCGAGCAAAGGAAAAAAGTAAACGACTGTACGACAAAAATGTTAATCCTCGTAAATTTAATGTAGGCGATTATGTTTATTTAGCTAAGGAACCAAAAACGTCCAAATTTGATACCGAATGGGCAGGGCCATACCACGTAGTTAATGTATATAACGACTTAACAATAGAGATAGAGATAAGTAATAATAAATTTAAAACGGTCCATGCGAATAAGTTGAAACTAGCCTGTATACGATTAGATTAGTAAAGCGACTGAGTATAAAACTGTTGTATAAATAAACTGAATCCACCTTAAACGATTTTAATGTAAATATATACATCAGGAACTCCGATTGTAGGTACACCTGCGCACACACACATATATAGTTATTCTGAAGCAGACTCAAATCATGCGCCGTCTATATAATCAATTAGAATAGAGTAGTATCAAGTAGTATGTAAAAGCTGTTCCCATGGGAAACACCTTTTCAATAAGGGGGAAGGTGTAGCGTGGCCAGTTGACCACGCGAACATAGCTAGATATATATATAGCATCGATTAATGGCGCGGAGAGGAAAATTTAAATATAAGATGCAATCGCGTATTTAATACATATGTATTCTATTTGGACGCGATAGTTTAGAGTAGGTAAAGAAAGACCGGGAGAGTTCCATAGAGATCCTTGACGAAATTCGAGTCGGCGAGACTAATTGAGGAATTTAGAGAAAGTCACGCAGCCTCTTAGAGTAGCTTTTCCAATTCAACATAAATTAGGGATAGTCGAAGTCCGGAATCAGTTAAGGACAAGAGGTCATAAATTCTCAGTCAAGGACCTCTTGGAACTCCCTTGGACCTCTCTCTTGTTCGGTCCCACATGGCCCCACGTCCCTTGTTTTGGCGGGACTTCACCCTCATGCGTACCCCACTCCCGTGCGTGCGCTATTAAGATCCATCCACTACCAATCACCATCAAGCAGCAACCGGAAGACGAGTGATCCGACGAATCAACGCCTAGCCAGAAGATCCCAATTTTCCTATTGGCTAAGGAAGCGAGACGAGAAGGAAGAAGCTAGAAAAAGGATTCGAAGCTCCAGGACGAGACAGAACTCATTGTAGAACTGAGGGAGTTACATCTGCTAAATAAATCTACAACAGTTTTTCGCTTTTAACTCTGTGTACAAAGTTATTTTTTAACTTCCACGAGCAGAGCGCTTCAGCGCTCCACGGTCACTCGAACCCACAATAAAAGTCCCCATCCCACCACACTGCGACGCAACAGTTCATTATATTTTCAAATGACAAAATAATAGTCATCCGTGCACCAATTTTTATGAAATAAATCACAAATTACTCGCACAGTCGCCCAGTATATCCTCTAATATTTATTTTTCAGTTTTGTAGAGCACCTATAACATTTAATTCAATTCGCTCTTTCTAGTGACACTTGTTGTATTGTCTGTGGACATGCATTCACTCGCGAAAAGTTTCCACTCTATTCATATTCAATGACTGTTCGCCGTGCACGTGTACATTTATTTTAATTTTCAAATTGTAATAAATCAGCCATCCGCGCACCGATTTTTACGATACATGACTCAAATACTCGTGCCAAAATCGTGCACAATTCCAGCTCAATATTTTCTTTCGAAAAGTTATACTTTTTCACTTCAGGCACGTTTAAAGTTTCTAGCTGTCAACACGTGGTCGGTCACTATTTTATCGCTTGATTATTGCAATTTACTATTGTTCTCATCACCTTTTCACATACAGTCTATATATAGTTCTGTTCTTGCACTTTCACTGATACACATTGTACTATTAAATGCTGAATTTATAACCGCTTTAAACCTCGTTAATTCACGGAGCTCTCGACAAACGTGTCACGCCGCCATTAAGAGAGTCATAGTTACTCCCGCCGTTTACCCGCGCTTTTTTGAATTTCTTCACGTTGGCATTCAGAGCACTGGGCAGAAATCACATTGCGTCAACACCCGTGGGGGCCATCGCAATGCTTTGTTTTAATTAGACAGTCGGATTCCCCTAGTCTGTGCCAGTTCTGAGCAGAGCGTTGAATGGCGGCCGAAGAGGACGACCGTTCTAGACGGAAGCCTCGCAGCAAGGAAGATCCGCGGGAGGCCAAGGCACGGGACCGAGCTCGGATTCGCAATAATGTGTTCACCTCGCCCAGGCCGGCACGTCAGCCAGACCCGCTTCCCGACCAAGCCCGACACGCCCCGCTCCTCAGAGCCAATCCTTATTCCGAAGTTACGGATCCAATTTGCCGACTTCCCTTACCTACATTAATCTATCGAATAGAGGCTCTTTACCTTGGAGACCTGCTGCGGATATGGGTACGAACCGGCGCGACACCTCCACGTGGCCCTCTCCTGGATTTTCAAGGTCCGAGGGGAAGATCCGGACACCGCCGCAACTGCGGTGCTCTTCGCGTTCCAAACCCTATCTCCCTGCTAGAGGTTTCCAGGGAACTCGAACGCTTATACAGAAAAGAAAACTCTCCCCGGATCTCCCGACGGCGTCTCCAGGTAATTTTGGGTTACCCCGACGAACACTCTTACGAGGGCCCGAATGGTATGCGGTTCCGCTGCCGGGTTCCGGAATAGAAACCGGATTCCCTTTCGCCCGATGGGTGTGTGTTTTGTGTTTGTACATTTGCTCTTAGGACACCTCATCTACATAGGATTTCTCTTAGGGCTTAGGATCGACTGACTCGTGTGCAACGGCTGTTCACACGAAACCCTTCTCCACGTCAGTCCTCCAGGGCCTCGCTGGAGTATTTGCTACTACCACCAAGATCTGCACCGACGGCGGCTCCAGGCAGGCTCACGCCCAGACCCTTCTGCGCACACCGCCGCGACCCTCCTACTCGTCAGAGCTTCATGGAGGACGTTTACGCAACAGCGCAAACGTCCAACCCCACTTGCCGCTGACGGCGGAGTATAGGCGCGACGCTTCAGCGCCATCCATTTTCAGGGCTAGTTGCTTCGGCAGGTGAGTTGTTACACACTCCTTAGCGGATTCCGACTTCCATGGCCACCGTCCTGCTGTCTTAAGCAACCAACGTATTTCATGGTATCCCATAAGCGTCGACTTAGGCGCCTTAACTCTGCGTTTGGTTCATCCCACAGCGCCAGTTCTGCTTACCAAAATTGGCCCACTTGGCACTCTGATCCAAATAATATCTCGTGGCTTCATTGATCCAAGCAAGCCAGAGATCTCACCCATTTAAAGTTTGAGAATAGGTTGAGGTCGTTTCGGCCCCAAGGCCTCTAATCATTCGCTTTACCAGATGAGACTCGCACACGTTCACCAAAGAGAACGAGCGAGTGCCAGCTATCCTGAGGGAAACTTCGGAGGGAACCAGCTACTAGATGGTTCGATTAGTCTTTCGCCCCTATACCCAGTTCCGACGATCGATTTGCACGTCAGAATCGCTACGGACCTCTATCAGGGTTTCCCCTGACTTCGTCCTGATCAGGCATAGTTCACCATCTTTCGGGTCCCAACGTGTACGCTCTGGGTGCGCCTCTCCTCGCAATGAGAACGAGACGCCCCGGGAGTGCGAGGCCGCATCGTAACGCGGCCCATCCTCCCTTGGTCGACCCAAAGGTACGACTTTCACTTTCATTGCGCCTTTAGGTTTACATGTCCCAATGACTCGCGCACATGTTAGACTCCTTGGTCCGTGTTTCAAGACGGGTCCTGAGAGTACCCAAAGCAGTAGCGTCGCTGACCGGTAATTCGAAGCTTGGCCAGTCCGAGGACACCGCTTGCTAACAGCTGGTTAGGCCCGAAGCCGGCACCAGGTCCGTACATTCGGGTAAAACTAACCGAGCTTGCGGTGGGCCTGACTCACACACATTCGAGAATGGATTGGTTGCGGCCCGATACCGTCAGAGTACCGTCACGCAGCCGGCCAGGCGATCGAGCGTCTGTCGTGTGCGCACGTAGCGACACGACAGGCAACAACTCGGGCCGTAGACCGACACGCAACGGGTCGCGACGTTCTACTAAGGGACAAGTGCACGACTACGCGACCGGAACATTTGCCGAAGATGGTGTACCCTCGCACTGGAAACCACGAAGGCCCATACGGGGTATCTGCGCACCAACGGAAGCCAGCCTCGTCGACGATGAATCTCCCCATTCGATCTTTTGGGTTTCTCAAGTTTACCCCTGAATGGTTTCACGTACTCTTGAAGTCTCTCTTCAAAGTTCTTTTCAACTTTCCCTCACGGTACTTGTTCGCTATCGGTCTCGTGGTCATATTTAGCCTTAGATGGAGTTTACCACCCACTTAGAGCTGCACTCTCAAGCAACCCGACTCTAAGGAGAGGTCCTCCCGAAACGCGTACCGATCGCTACGGGCCTGGCACCCTCTACGGGTAAATGGCCCCATTCAAGATGGACTTGGACGCGGTTCGACGTCACGGGATAAATGGACCCTCCTAAACACTACATTTCCCAACGGCGGAACCGCGGGATTCAGTGCTGGGCTCATTCCTGTTCGCTCGCCGCTACTAAGGAAATCCTTGTTAGTTTCTTTTCCTCCGCTTAGTAATATGCTTAAATTCAGCGGGTAATCTCGCCTACTCTGAGGTCGTCAAACGTGAAAAAAAATGTTTCGTATATTTCACCGAAAGCTTTAAAAGTACGCGAGAACGTACAGAGGAGCACAAAAAAAACAAAACAAAACCATATGTCTTATGCGCCACACCAAAGTGTCTTTTCTCTATATAATATATATAGTAGAGGTTTCTTCATTTTGTTCGTCGATCGGAAACTCTCGCTAGACGATCGGCCGGTTAACTTTAACGTCCGTCGAAAAGAACTTCCGGGGACTGGACGACCGACAGATCGCGCGGTCTCGCGATCGACAATGAAGAAAAAAAGACATGGGGCGACCGACAAAGGTTTGTTTTCACCTTCACCTTCTCGTGCTCTGCGTGACAACACGTTGTGGTGACAACGATGTTCGAAAGCCACTCCATAGAGGAGTATATATATATATTTTCAACACCCGGTGGGGTTTCTCTACTACACTAGACACACGGGGGTACAGAAACGCTGCACGACGCGATATCATCGATCAAACCAAAGAGACACGAGATCTCGGTCGTCATTCAATTCAACGAACGTGGCGATGGAATCCGCAACGGATTAGCGAGGACACGCGACGACGGGGAAATTATTCGACCCGATACAAGTACGCGTGCGCATCCCGCACAATGCCAAATGTTGCTATGTCCATCAGTCATCAAAGCGTTCGTAGAACGAGAGACCACTGTCTCGCGAACTCTAAGAATATGTTTGTCGAAGTCGCTGGCAACGACGACCCTCCGCCGCAATTATGTGTAGAGAGACACATCCACGCACAGACGTATTTTATTTTATATATCTCCCTGGGGCTTACGTTGCACACCACAGTTGCGCACACAGATTTTACACGGGTGTCCGGTATCTCTTTCTTTATTTGTGTCCATTCACTGTAGTCTCTTGAGACTCTTATACCTTTCGTATACGCATCATTTCAGACGACGTCGGGAGCGCGTAAAATGTTCGAGAGTGAAACGCTTCTTCCGCAATGCGAATCGTTCCAGAGAGAGGAGAGAGAGATTTCGATCGTCGGAGCGGTGTTCACAGGCGGTCGTATTGAAAATACGACTCACGACGCCGCAAAACACTCACGCAAGTCCGAATGTGATACCCATTCCTATTCCCTTCTTCTCACGAAACCGTTAGACGCAATGTAAAATTTGCAATTTTCACAGAACCGCGTCAAACGCCGACGAAACGTCCATCGTTCGCTCGTACCTAGCATCTTTGCAACCCGACTCAGAAACGCTCTTTGCGCCCTCCACAATTCGAGATGGAGAGGTAAGCGACGGCGGGGACTTACAAGAGCAACGCAAGCAGTATTTGGTTACGTAAACGACCCTCAGCCAGGCGTGGTCCAGGAATTGTATCCGTGGACCGCAATGTGCGTTCGAAATGTCGATGTTCATGTGTCCTGCAGTTCACACGTTGACGCGCAATTAGCTGCGTGCTTCATTGACCCACGAGCTAAGTGATCCACCGTTCATAGTAATCGTATAATTTGATTTATAATCAATATATAATTATGTCTCTTGTTCTGCGGTTCATAAGAACGCCGATACCTGAAAGCTCCAACCAGCGCGCGAAGGAGATTCAGGCGTCGTTTTTAAGGACGACACACGATCGTCCGTAGAAACGGAAACCGTCGCGAGTACGCGATGCAATGCGCACACGTATCCGACGGCCGGGCGGAAAATACATTGAAAAACCTTTAAAGTGGAAAACACAGGAGGAGAATTCAGAAAACGACGGGGATCATAGACAACCCGATACTGGATCCCGACACTTCTCCTCCTCCTCTCTTATTGGAGAATGAACTCGATAACTAGCGGACTTCACAGCCGGCTCTGGCCGTGCGCGATCGTTCGTCCCAAGCTCTTGTGCACTGTATTATCGCCACACAGAGAGTAGAGTGTCAGAATCGCACACAGCTTTACGCGAGATACGCAGCCGGTCCTCTCGAAACACATTTCCACTTGTGCACGGAGAACGATTATTCGATACTAGCGGACTTCACAGCCGGCTCTGGCCGTGCGCGATCGTTCGTCCCAAGCTCTTGTGCACTGTATTATCGCCACACAGAGAGTAGAGTGTCAGAATCGCACACAGCTTTACGCGAGCTACGCAGCCGGTCCTCTCGAATATACGTGTTCGTCAACGAACACGCATGCGGCGACGTTTTGTGCTCTATGTTATACGCGAACTCGATAAATAGAGCGGGACTCACAGCCGGCTCTGGCAGCGGTCATTCGTCCCACGCTCGTGTGTGCGCTATCGCCACACAGAGTAGGGTGTCAGACTCACGCAGCTTTAAAAGCGAGCTTCACAGCAGGTCCTTCTCTCATCCTATTCCTCGACGTTCGTGACAGAACACAACGCGTTCACCGCAAGTTTTCCACAGGCTACCCTGTTGTTGTCCTCTCTTTCTCTAGAGGAGAGACAACACCACCGTTTCCAATGGACGTATCTCGGACACCACAGGCGAAGACCGAGGAAGCGCGATATGTGGATTCGAATCGACGCTTACATCCCTGTTCTTGCGACCGTAATTGTCCATATAATTGTCGAGAGCCTACACACAGGCAGACCAATGGCGTATATTATAGTATACACGTCTCTTTGACACGAGGTATTTTTATCAAAGAGAACACGATCCATCAGGTGGCGGGTGAAAAACATCGATTCGTAACGACGGGTATTTCTATATTCGTGGTTAAGCTATAACATTCAGCGTCCGACGGGAAACCGCACCCTATTGATCGTTCGAGTTTGCAATGTGAACGTCGGTGACGATTCCCGAAGACCCGAAGTACAGCTCTTCGCACTCACTCCCCAATACAAGTAAACGATGCGATGCTCCACCTTCACGCAAGCACCCTCTGTTTCCTCGTGTGTCATTCTCATTGAGATCTTTCGTCCCATTGTCGAAAGAGTGCATATATT
Organism: Halictus rubicundus; assembly: GCF_050948215.1. Classification (NCBI taxonomy): domain Eukaryota; kingdom Metazoa; phylum Arthropoda; class Insecta; order Hymenoptera; family Halictidae; genus Halictus; species Halictus rubicundus. The sequence continues at coordinate 823,260 of NW_027488563.1, forward strand.
ATATATTGCCGTGTTTGTGCACAAATGGTCTGGCGGGCTCTCTGCGCCTTAATTTTGGACGGGAGAATCGTACGCTTTGAGTAACTATGTACTCCATGCGTAACTATGACCTCCACACGTAAGCCGTTGCATGGGGAGTAGTTCGTCGCTATACACATCCCCTACACCCCTTTTTCTTTATTTTCTCATCATACGATGATTACACAGGAGAGTGAATTCCTTTTATTATAACCTTGTACTCTCCTGTTGGTCTTTTCTGTGTGCTTTGAAAGCATTTTTGTATGTATATATATATATATATATATTCATGGATCTGGCAGATGTTTGATTTGTAATGATCCTTCCGCAGGTTCACCTACGGAAACCTTGTTACGACTTTTACTTCCTCTAAATGATCAAGTTTGGTCATCTTCCCGGCAACATCGGCAATGCCGAAACATTGCCGCGTACTAGTCCGAAGACCTCACTAAATCATTCAATCGGTAGTAGCGACGGGCGGTGTGTACAAAGGGCAGGGACGTAATCAACGCGAGCTTATGACTCGCGCTTACTGGGAATTCCTCGTTCATGGGGAATAATTGCAAGCCCCAATCCCTAGCACGAAGGAGGTTCAACGGGTTACCCGGGCCTTTCGGCCAGGGAAAACACGCTGATTCCTTCAGTGTAGCGCGCGTGCGGCCCAGAACATCTAAGGGCATCACAGACCTGTTATTGCTCAATCTCGTGCGGCTAGAAGCCGCCTGTCCCTCTAAGAAGATTTGTTTGTACGTTGGTAGTAAAAACCCACCGACAGAAGCCGGGGGCCTTCGAGATACCATAGTTACGTCTATTTAGCAGGCTAGAGTTTCGTTCGTTATCGGAATTAACCAGACAAATCGCTCCACCAACTAAGAACGGCCATGCACCACCACCCACCGAATCAAGAAAGAGCTATCAATCTGTCAATCCTTCCGGTGTCCGGGCCTGGTGAGGTTTCCCGTGTTGAGTCAAATTAAGCCGCAGGCTCCACTCCTGGTGGTGCCCTTCCGTCAATTCCTTTAAGTTTCAGCTTTGCAACCATACTTCCCCCGGAACCCAAAAGCTTTGGTTTCCCGGAAGCTGCCCGCCGAGTCATCGTAGGAACTTCGGCGGATCGCTAGCTGGCATCGTTTATGGTTAGAACTAGGGCGGTATCTGATCGCCTTCGAACCTCTAACTTTCGTTCTTGATTAATGAAAACATTTTTGGCAAATGCTTTCGCTTCTGTCCGTCTTGCGACGATCCAAGAATTTCACCTCTAACGTCGCAATACGAATGCCCCCATCTGTCAATATTAATCATTACCTCGGGGTTCCGAAAACCAACAAAATAGAACCGAGGTCCTATTCCATTATTCCATGCACACAGTATTCAGGCGAAGATAGCATGCTTTGAGCACTCTAATTTGTTCAAAGCAAACGTACCGGCCCACCTCGACACTCAGTGAAGAGCACCGCGATGGGATATTAGTTGGACCGCCCCGTGAAGAGCAAGCCCACCGGTAGGACTCGGATGAGTCCCGTATCGTTATTTTTCGTCATTACCTCCCCGTGCCGGGAGTGGGTAATTTGCGCGCCTGCTGCCTTCCTTGGATGTGGTAGCCGTTTCTCAGGCTCCCTCTCCGGAATCGAACCCTGATTCCCCGTTACCCGTTACAACAATGGTAGGCGCAGAATCTACCATCGACAGTTGATAAGGCAGTCATTTGAAAGATGCGTCGCCGGTGCTAGTAGACCATGCGATCAACACAAAGTTATTCAGAGTCACCAAAGCAAACGATGAACGAACGTAGACGCCCGACACCGATTGGTTTTGATCTAATAAAAGCGTTCCTACCATCTCTGGTCGGAACTCTGTTTTGCATGTATTAGCTCTAGAATTACCACAGTTATCCAAGTAAATGTGGGTACGATCTAAGAAACCATAACTGATTTAATGAGCCATTCGCGGTTTCACCTTAATGCGGCATGTACTGAGACATGCATGGCTTAATCTTTGAGACAAGCATATGACTACTGGCAGGATCAACCAGGGAGCTTCGACAATTTTTCGAATGCCTTCGCCGCCAGCTCTCTTCGAGACAGGTCGTCGACAATTTTTCTTCCAATCATATATATATTTTATACTCGTGCAAATTCTCAGAGAACCTTTTGCACGAGATACATATATCTTCTTCTCTATAAATATTCAACCTCGAAGAAATTCGTTTTCAAATATACCTCCTCCCCCTCTGCGTTCTCGGTTTCTCAATTTTATACGTATATCTCGAACAAGACTTCTTATCAATATCTTATCTTGTTCAGATATTTTACTTGTTTCAACTTTCTTATAAATATCTTATTGAAAGTCCCACCGCCAAGAGGAAACTTTTTCCATATCGGTCCTAGACGATTTTCGACGTGATATCACTGTAATATAGACGGTTTCTAACAATATATATCATAACACCAAACTCGCTACTACTATTATTTACCGAGTTACTAGCAAATAATGGACGGATGTACTACTCCGTCGACAAAACTCTGGAAATTTTTCTAAGTCCCACCGCTAAGAGGAAACTTTTTCCGTATCGGTCCTAGACGATTTTCGACGTGATATCACTGTAATATAGACGGTTTCTAACAATATATATCATAACACCAAACTCGCTACTACTATTATTTACCGAGTTATTAGCAAATAATGGACGGATGTACTACTCCGTCGACAAAACTCTGGAAATTTTTCTAAGTCCCACCGCTAAGAGGATGTCACGTTCCCGTGCATTTCATGCAGGAAACGCAACGATTTCGCCGAAAGTCGCCCAGAAGACACACTTTCGACGCTCCTGCCTGACGCTGAACGCGGCTAACCCCCACCACTCGCATGCCGCTGACCCCAATAGCTCTGTCTCTCTCGCACCAACATATAGTACCTCTCTCTCGCACGCGCAGCGTCTACCATAGTAACTCCGTCTCACTCGCACCCACGGTCAGCATAGGACCGCGTTCTCACTCGCACACGCGGCTATCGCTTTCTCTCTCGCACCCGTGGCCAGAACCGGTTTGCGTCCCCCTCACAAGAGCGTTCCTGCCACGCGTCATTCACACAGGAACGATCCCGTTACAATTTCATTCATAAGCTTTCACGTACGTCTCTCTCGCGCCCGTGAAGCTTGCGATGCGTTCTCACTCGTATGCCACGCGCCACCTAGAGTCTCGCGCTACACGTACACATACATGTAAATATTCATTCATAAAGTACATACATATGTAACAGACCTGGCTGCGCCAGGCCTGTTCCTAACCGTACGCGCCCCGAACTCGAACCGCCCCGAACACGACCGACGGATAACGAGATCCGCCGGTACCCGCGAGCGCCCCCCGCGATCCCCACACCTCCGAACCGATCTTGGCGGGAACCGGAACACGCCATGATGCGATACCGTCGCGCCGGATGCGTGACGACGCCGGAAAAGCCGGCCGCGAACCGTACCGCACCACACCCCCTCGCCTAGCAAGACGAGAGAGACGAGCCGGAAAACGGTCTCTTTGGCTTTCCGCCACGTTCGCGAACAGACGTGTTTCTCGGATAAGATCGCCAGCCGCCGATACCGACCGCCCGATCACGACCGGAACCGTTCTCCGCGACGCCGAGAAGCCGGACTTTAACCCGCGCCGTTAGCGTAGATTCTGTCCGCGGAATTATCACCGCGAGTGTGCCGAAGTATACACGCGACCCGCAATCCCGGACACGCCGCTGCGTGCTGGAATTCCTGGAGCGCCGACCCGAACGCCGAGCGATCGAGACCGGAACCAGGGTAAGTAACCTTCTTTCCCGTTAAACCCGACATCTCCGCCTCCGCCCTACACCCTCGGAGAGCGAACCACCCGCGACCGACGAAACGCCGGCCGTCCTGGGGCACGGCTCTCCGTCCGCCGTGGTTGCCCTGGTCCGGATACGCCGCTGCGTACAGCCATGACCCCGCCGAAATACGACACGCGCGCGAGACCCGAATTGCGACCGCCGACCCCCGAAACGCGAAGCCAGGACAGTGACGAACATTTTGAAGACTCGTGTCGTTAATCACCCGTGCTCGACCGCCCGCGTCCCGCCGTAACCCTCGCGTTATCCCGCCGCGAACCCTGGCACGGCGAGCCAAATCCGGCCGCGAGGAACCTGTTGTATCGAGATCCGCCGGGAAACGGACTCGTTGCACATATACATTCATTCATAAAATACATATACATATATTATATACGACGATCATTCTCTTACTACGATTATATCTTTACTTACCTTCGTTAATTTACAATTATTTAAAGTACCAAAACTATTATTTAACAATATATATATATTACTTATTATGCGTTCCTTATAATTATAATAATCATTTTGTGTCTTATTATTTATCAATATATATATCATGCGTTCTTTTACATATATTAAACATGCGTTCTCATACATATATACATAAATTACACATGCGTTCTTTCGTTCTTATAATTAACAACTTATTTTATATTGCGTTCTTTTATATTTTATATCTACACCTTGCGTGGCGTTCAACAATCACTTAAAACTTGTATATTACCAACTGCCAGTAATATACCTACACTACAGATGTTACCGTTCGTCTCTCGGTTACCCACCGCCTACATATTATCATATCAGCGAACTTACCTTCAGCGTCTTACCGACAATCACGCCCTACCTAAAACACCAGCGACATCTCAGAAACCAGAGAGTAACTACGAAGTAGCGCTATCTCTCTCGCACTCGTAGCACGAAACCTCTCACTCGCACTCGTTGATTCTCAGCGCTAGTGCTCTCGCACTCACACCAATGGCCAGTGCGCTCTCACTCGCACCCATTGCATCTCCCCTCTCACTCTAAACAGATACCGCCTCGCTCGCACGCACAGCCGAATACAAGGCTAGCGCTTTCTCTCTCATAACCGTTCTAACGTACAATCTCGCCATCTCTTTCGCCCTCATCGCGCTCCGCCCTACTCGTTCTCACAGCCACTGTTGCTTTTTCTCCCTTCAGGCCTTTTAGTTCCCTTTTTGAAAAGTAGATGGACAAAGTCCCAATATTCTTTCTCGCTACAAGAAATGACCCCTCTCAGATACACCCTCAAGGACCAGCTTTCTCGCTGCTAAAAATATTCGACCACCCCTATAAGTACTCTAGCGGCGAAAGCAGAAATCGGAAAAGATCTCTACAAGCATACGCTTAGATATCTCGACCCCAGCCTCACGATCTTGCTCTCGGTGCGTGACACTAGCACGAGGACGCAGACGAAGACGCTGCCCCCATATTAGAAGCACGTAGTTAATTAAAGTAATGACCGGCGTGGTAATCTCGCGAACAATCAAGAAGAAGAAAACCAGGCGCGGAGGACGCCGATATCAGCTGAATCAGCTCAAGAAGCTGTTCTTCCAATCAACTCCAGGAGAACCAGCCGAAGAAGAAGGCATCGCCGAGAAGAAAGAAGAAACACCATCGCCACCCATCGAGCCCACTCCCCCTTCCCACCTGGAAGCTCACCCCCATTTTTCTCCCCGTAACGAGCGTTCCAGATTTTAGCAAAGCAGTTAAATCAGATCCCCGTATCAAATTTTACGCACGAAAGCAGTTCCCCGTTCCCCCGTCGAAAATTAAGTAAATGTAAATATTTTAATTATAAGTTAGTCTTAAGAGAGTCAGCCAATGTTATTTTACGTAAATAAATCTTGTTAATACCAGTTGTTGTCAAGAAGCCTCAGTATCAACCTCACCTTCGTTGCTCCGTTTTTGGTTCCTCCTCAGACGAAATTACGAACAGATCCGCCCTTACTCAGGCCTCGTTACAAGCTCTCCTACAGGGAAAGCTTAGCACGTGACAAGGAAACTTTTTCCGTATCGGTCCTAGACGATTTTCGACGTGATATCACTGTAATATAGACGGTTTCTAACAATATATATCATAACACCAAACTCGCTACTACTATTATTTATCGAGTTATTAGCAAATAATGGACTTGAGTAGGGTGACACCCGAACGTACTACCGGCGGTCGGTGGGTCCATCGGCCATTAGCGCTAACCTCAGGACACCTGGCGAAATCTTGAGCGGAAAAGCCTTCTCCCCGGAAAGGGCGTCACCCGGGGAACGACTGTTGTTCGTCCCTACTCGTGGGAATAGTTATGGAGAAATATAAAAACACAAACACAAATAAGACGAAGAAGGAGGTAGGAAGGAAGGAAAAGCAAGGAGGAAGAAAAACGGATGACAAAAATAATACTACAAAAAACACAAATAAAAATGACCAAATAGGAAATAATAAACCCTCGGAACTAAAGCCCGAACACAAAATTTGCAAAGACTCCAAAAAGGAGCCAGACCAAAACACAAAGCTCATAACGGAAATACAAATTGCAAAAGGCATAAAGCGGATCAACCATCTCAGATCCAGCGACTCTGAAGATCCGACCGTGTCAAAGAAAAAACAACCCAAAGGATCTGACTTGGCCAGTAATGATGACGAATTCAACATGACCGACTACTCGGGCATGTCTGAGAGCGACGGTACTGACCAAACACAAGAACTGATCAAACTCGTAAAAAGAACACTTTCAACTGATCTAAGAAACCAGGCTATGACAATAATAGAGAATATAAAACGTGAAATGGAGTCAACCCGCTGGGAACTCCACACGGTAAAGGCGTCGAGAGACGAGCTAACAAGGAGATACACAGAGCTGTCAGCTAAGACCCGACAGCTCGAAGCCGAAAAATCTCTCGACCAAAAAATCAACCAGTTATCTGAGAAATTAGATAACTTCATGACCAAACACAACAATGAACAAATAGTGACACAAAAACCCATGCTCTACTCTGACATTACCAGAACAAACAGAAAAACTAGAGCAGTCACAAAGAAAACAGCAGTCAAGCAGACTAAGCCAGTGGCAACCATTTACCCAAACAAAGGCAGTGGGATCACCACCAGCGAGGCAACCAAAAAGGCCCTCGCTGAATGCATCAATCCCACTGAACAAAACCTAAGAATCCGGAATCTTAAGAAAATCGGGAACTCCGGAATTCTTATTGAAACAGAAACTATGGAGGACCTTGAGTAAGTCCTCAAAAACCCAAAAATAAAGGCAAAAATGGATATCGGCCCCCTCCCTAAGAGGAGGCCAAAGATAATAATATTCGGGGTCTCAACAGAGACCACCGAACTGGAACTCCTTAAGGCAATGACGAACCAGAACCGCGACAAAGACGCAGAACACAATCTAGAAGAGGAGTTCAAACTCCTCTTCAAAACTGGAAAAAAGGGAAAGGAAACAACAAACTGGGTGGCAGAGGTTTCCCCAGATATACGTAAAATCCTGCTCGGAAGAAAACGTGTCTTCGTAGGCTTCAACGCCTACGGAGTCAAAGATTTCATAACCGCAAGCCGATGCTACAAATGTCAAGCATTTGGGCATGTATCCAAGTACTGCAAGGCGAAAGCAGATACCTGTGGCCACTGCGGACAGGACGGGCACCAATTCAAGGAGTGCCCAAATAAGACAGACAAGCCCACTTGCATAAACTGCAAGAGGGTAGGTAAACCAGCCAACCATGGCTCAAGAGAACAGAGCTGCCCTGCACATAAACATGCTCTAGAAGTATGGTTAAGCCGCATTGACTTCGGTAACGAGGCAACAGAAGCGCAGCCCTGCTACAAAAGCACAGCAACCAAAGTCACTACGGAAATTGATCTTACAGAACTAGATAATGAATAACAAAAATCAAAGAATAGTGCTCAGCAAAGTCACAAAAATTGCTCAGCTCAACGCGCAGGGTTCAAGAGCAGTGACGGACCAAATGAGGCAAATCGCGCACGAAAAGAAAATAGATGTACTCCTGCTCCAAGAGCCATACATGCATGGAGAACTCCCCATGGGTCACGGCCCTGCGAGAGTATTCGCGGACAAGAAAAGGTTCGCGAAGATCCTCACGGCAAATAAAATAAAAACGGCAATAATTGTGTTCAATACAGAAGTGAATGCTATGAAAATAGAACAAGTGAGTAACACACACTTCACATGCGTGGAAATAAACACACAAACGTACAGTCGCTATTTGGTGAGCGGATACTTCCAGTATTGCGAAGAAATTGAGGAATACTTACAGCACCTCGACAAAATACTACGCCTCTTACATGGAAAGGACGTAGTAATATGCCTAGACTCTAACGCCAACTCAGTGTTATGGCACTCCAGTCACACGGATGACAGAGGAAAACTCCTTGAGGATCTCATAGCACAATTTCGATTAAATATCCTAAACAAGCCTTCAGACAGCTATACATACACCAGTCCACATGGCTCATCCAACATCGACCTCACACTCGCCACAGCTTCTATCAATAGACGAATAGGTAACTGGAAAGTGCACACCAAGTACACAACCAGCGACCACAATATGGTGACGTTCGAAATTTCGCACTCACCTCAAAACATAGAAATGACAATAACCGACAGATTCAATGTCAAGAGGGTCAACTGGGAGGAATTCGATTCCTATCTAACACAAAACATTAGAGAAATCAATGACACAGCTAACGAACAGCAACCGCCAGAGGCACAAGCCTACTCACAACAGCTAGAAAGCTGCCTAATAAGAGCAAGCGAGAGATCCATACCAAGAAAGACACAGTTCTCCAAGTCAGTCCCTTGGTGGAGCGCGATACTGGCGAGGCTTAGAGAGAAGGTACGGCAAGCTAGGAGAAAACACCAAAAAGCCACAATAGACACAACACGCAATAGGTGGAAAGAGGAATACAGAAAGCTACATAATAGCTACACGCACGAAATAAGAAAAGCCAAACTAGACAGCTGGAAACAATTCGTTACTCGAGAAGGGAACACCGACCCATGGGGAATCGTATACAGGATACAGACCAAAAAGATGAAAGTGCAAAGTGCATGTGAAAATATAAAGATCAATAACACACAGCCCCTAACTTGGCAAGAAAACATGGGATTACTGCTGAACGCCTTAATCCCTGACGATACAGATGCAAATGAAACCAGGTGGCACAGATTCATAAGGCGACAAACTGCACTCCCTCCTGAAACAGAGGATGACCCTCTGTTCGCAGAAAAGGAAGTAGAGAGCGCAATTAAACACATGAAAAACCGAAAGGCTCCAGGATGTGATCTCCTAGAAGCCGAAATAATAAAACAAGCTTGGCCAATCATCAAAATCCCACTGACGAGACTATACCAACTCTGTCTAACACAGGGAACCTTCCCAAAACAGTGGAAGGAGGGAAACATACGCGTCCTATTAAAATGCGAAGACAAGGACAAGACAAACCCAGGGTCGTACAGGCCAATATCATTACTGCCAATACTAGGGAAAATTCTAGAGAGACTTATCTTCAAACGTCTAGAAGATATTTTCGATAAGCATCAGCTAACTGCTGAACGACAATACGGCTTTAAAGCCGGAGGCTCCACAGAGAAGGCAATCCACAACTTTAGAAACCTAGTAAAGGAAGTAAACAGCAAATATGCAATAGCCCTCTTCTTTGATATCAAAGGAGCTTTTGACAATGTATGGTGGGCAAGTATCCTAAAAAGCCTCAAGGAAAGGGCATGCCCAAAGAACTTATACAGATTAATACAAAGTTACCTATCACAAAGAAATGTAAAAATAATATTACGGACAGCCACTATCGAAAAGCAGGCAACGAAGGGATGCCCACAGGGGTCAATACTAGGCCCAAAATTCTGGAATTTAATTTTTGACAGCTTAATCAATGAACTCAGAGACGCCGGCCAAGAGGCCATAGCCTATGCCGACGACCTGATGGTCCTTATAAGCGGTGACACACGAAAGGAATTAGAAGAGAAGGCCAATGAAACGGTTAGGAAACTCGAGGCATGGTGCAAGAAACATAAACAACAACTCTCACCAACCAAATCCGAGATGCTCCTTGTAAAAGGCTTTCTGGATATCAGGCGCCCACCTACAGTTCCAATTGGAACAACCACAATGAAAATGGCGAAAACAGTCCGCTACCTCGGAGTTTACTTTGGCACTCGACTAAATGTCGCGGCTCACGTGAGTCATATCTGCAACAAGAGCAAGATAATATTCAGCAGACTGGTCCAGGTTGCAAGTGCACACTGGGGCCTAAACTGCGGAATATTAAAACTCCTATACAACGGAGTATTTACACCAGTGATCACGTACGCAGCCATCGGCTGGGTAGACATGCTGAACGTGCATCACAAGAGAACTCTGGCAAAAGCGCAACGTCAAGCCCTCATAAGAACTACAAAAGCATATAGAACCATATCACACAGCGCAATAACGGTCATAGCAGCCGAATTTCCAATAGACCTAGCTTTAATGGAAAGAGTGGCAGTATACAAGCTACGGAATAACCAAGACTTCATACTCGGCAATATGCAAAACACATTGCAAACAGCACAGAATTAACCATAGACGAGCGAAAACATAAACAAATGGACATCAAACGAGAGATTGCGGCAATATGGCAAGATAGGTGGAACACCTCAGAAACGGGCCGCCTAACCTATCGTATATTCAGTAGCATAATAGGCAGATTCCAAGCAAAGTGGATTAAACTAGACCACTACGTAGTCCAGATACTATCTGGACACGGAAATATAAAGCACAAACTTAAGGAGCTGAACCTCACAGACTCCGCAGAATGTGCGTGTGGCACAACAGAGACAGTGGAGCACATATTGTTCGACTGTGAACTCCACGATCAAACTCGGCAACAATTCATAACAAGCCTACAGGCAAAAGGAATAAACTGGCCATGCAACATGAGCGACCTCGTCCAAGAGGAAGTATATCCGCTCTTCAAAACCTACACTGGAAATATCATGAGAAGCAGACAAGAATAAAACATACAGGACTACGCTAAAGCGAATGCCCGTCATCGCAACGCGGGCTCAGTTCCCTCGCGGAAACTGAGTGCTGATGGCGGGCTAATTCTCACACGTAATAATGTGAGCCCGCATGAGACCGAGCCCTGCGCTGGCGAACTCGCCTCCTCGTGGCCCCCGCTGGAAACGTCGCGCACCCACTCGTCTCAACGGGCAAGTGTGTCCTCGACGGCTAAGTAGTTCGCTTCCCTGTCATTTTCAGGGACGGTCTACCCTTGTAATGAACCTTAATGGTGAACGAGGGGTTTTTCCAAACCCGGCGTGCACGCACTACGGGTCGCACGCAGAACTCCCCTGGCACTGGTTCTCCAACCCAACACCGCTGCAGTAGGCATAGCCTGGAACGGCAGAGCGAGCAATGGCTCCTGAAACGCTCAAAATTTACAATAGATGTCTCTATCTTTTTTTTTTCTCTACGATAGCATGTATCGCGATGACCCTGTCGCACCAACCCCTCCTCCACGTGATAGGACCTGGACACCATCCGGGTGACTAACGGGGCTCTGGTAAAGGGAGCTCATGCGTGAGTCTTCGCCCCGCGACAACCGCGGCTCCCTCATAAAGAGAGTTCTTGCGGAGTCATCGCCTTGCAATGACTACGGCTCTCAGGGAGACCATGCGTGTGTTATCGTTCGCGATAACCGCAGCTCTCACCCGGAAGACTCCCATCTGCCGCGACGACCCACCGGATACATCCGGTGGTATGTTGCAGAACGGGAGAAACGGGGAGCTTACCTTAGCCGGTCGGCCCAACGGGGAGGCGAACCCCTTGAACAAACCCTTAACCTCTAAGCTGAAGAACGCGGTGAGAGAGGTCCCGTGTTTTACACGGGCGGTCGGTGGGTCCACCGGCCATTAGCGCTAACCTCAGGACACCTGGCGAAATCTTGAGCGAAAAAGCCTTCTCCCCGGAAAGGGCGTCACCCGGGGAGCGACCGTTTCTCTTCCCGACTCGTGGGAACAACTATGAATACTGACCAAAACACTAAACATAAAACGAAGAAGGAAGGAGGAAAGAAAGGAAAGAAAGGAGGAGGGAAGGCGAAGGCGAGGAAAGATAAAACCCAGGCACACAGGGACGAAGCTAGTGCCTGGGAAGACTTAACAGATTCGAGTGACTGGCACTCAGATATGGACCTTGACGAAGTCGATGTAGACACTGTGCTGGCGCAGGTCATGCAAGCACAAGAAAAAAGAATAAGGGAGAGAAACCTGAAAGCACGTCAGGAAATAGAAAAGAGGAAGCGGGACAAGCTTGCCCCTTCCAGCGACTCGGGCTCCGAGTCGCACAAGAAAGAAAAGAAGGAGGAAACCAAAGCAAAGGACGACGGAGAGGCTGGGTGGGTCAGACCCCCAGGCCTCGTCGTCGAAGAAGTCTTGTCGCCTCTCGGCAGACTGAGAAAATTCGTCGGCTCTCTGGGCCTGACAGAGACCCAACTAAATGACGGAAAGAAGCTCATCGACAGACTTGTCGAGGAGCAGAGCGATGAAGTAAAAGCGATCTCAGAATATAGTCTGAACCTGGCCAAGGAGAACAGGGAGCTCCAGGCCAAGCTAAAAGCCCTAAGTGAGGAAATCTCAGTAAGGGAAAAATTGAACGAGCTGTCTAGCAAGCTAGACAGCCTTATGTCCGAGAGGAGCTGCGGCAAAGAGGTCCCGACCTCCAAGCCAACGATCTACTCGGATATAATCAAAGCAAATAAAACGACAAGAATGGTGGCCAAGAAGACCACCATTAAGGAACCCAGACCAACGGCAACCATCTACCCTGCAAAGGGTAGTAAAATAAAGAGCAGTGACGAGACGAAGAAAGTCCTGTCGGATTGTATAAATCCGACAGAGCAAAAGATAAGGATTCGGAACCTGAGGAAACTCGGGAACCACGGAATCCTCATAGAAACAGAATCGGCTAAGGACCTTGAGCAAGTCCTTAGCAACAACGAACTTAGGGAAAAAGTGGAAATTGGTCCCCTCCCCAAGAGGAGACCAAAAATGATAATATTCGTGAAACATCAGAGGAGGAACTCCTAAATGCAATACACAAGCAAAACCTCGAACTGGATTCGAAGGAAAAACTTGAAGAGGAGTTCAAACTCCTCTTCAAAACAGGAAGGAAAGACTGGGAGACCACCAATTGGGTGGCCGAGGTATCTCCGGAAACCCGGAAAATCCTGCTGAGCAGGAACCGGGTTTTCGTAGGATTCCAAGCATATGGAATTAAGGATTTTATTGCAGCGAGTCGATGCTTTAAATGCCAGGCATTTGGGCACGCCTCGAAACATAGTAAGGCCCTAACTGACACATGCGGGCACTGTGGCAAGGATGGGCATACATTCAAGGTATGTACCAAAATACAAGAGAAACCTACCTGCATAAATTGCAGGCGTGCAGGAAAACCAGCCAACCACGGGCTTAGGGACAAGAGTTGTCCGGCGTATAAACACGCCATAGAGCAATGCCTTAGCCGCACGGACTTTGGCAATAAGACATAACACACAAAGAGAGAGACAGAAAGCCTTATAGGCTAGAATCAACCCTGACGAACCATCGCAGGCAATAGCCAGGTATTCGAGATCGTAGGGTTTAACAGGCAAGTACGGCTACCATACCGTCGCCGCAACCTGCTAGAGACCGAGCGCTAAGCTGGTAACTCCGCCTCCTCGTGGCCCCCGCTGGTAACGCTCCTGGGTCGGCGCAAGCTGATTCGGTAGCGGCTAAGCGAGTTACTTCCCGTAAGGGACGGTCTACCCTTGTGATGATCCTTAAATGGTGAACGAGGGGGTTTTCCGAGTCCGAGTTCACAACACCTACGGACCCACCCTTCGTAGTGATGGAGTTAGAAAGTTTAAGCCATCCAGTGGCCGACCTTTCCGGTATGGGGGAATACCCCGAGGTACGGAACTCCCCTCACGGGGAGTGGTCAATACTACATGTCCCTATCTACTGAGTCTTATAAGCGTCAGGGACTTATATCATGGTATAACCCTGACGCACCAACCCCTCATTCACGTGGTAGGACCTGGACACCTTCGGGTGACTAACGGGGCTCTGGTAAGAGAGTTCCTGCGTGAGTTCTCGCCCTGCGACAACCGCAGCTCTGGGAAGAGAGCTCTTGCGGAGTTGTCGCATCGCGGGGGCCACGGCTCTCAGAGAGCTTTGCGTGAGTTGTAGCTCTGCGACAACCGCGGCTCTCTCATAAAGAGAGTTCTTGCGGAGTCATCGCCTTGCGATGACAGCGGCTCTCAGGGAGCCCATGCGTGTGTTATAGTTTGCGATAACCGCGGCTCTCACCCGGAAGACTCCCCTCTGCCGCGACGACCCACCAGATACATCCGGTGGTATGTTGCAGAACGGGAGAAACGGGGGGCTTACCTTAGCCGGTCGGCCCAACGGGGAGGCGAACCCCTTGAACAAACCCTTAACCTCTAAGCTGAAGAACGTGGTGAGAGATGTCCCGTGTTTTATACGGGCGGTCGGTGGGTCCACCGGCCATTAGCGCTAACCTCAGGACACCTGGCGAAATCTTGAGCGAAAAAGCCTTCTCCCCGGAAAGGGCGTCACCCGGGGAGCGACTGGTTTTCGTCCCTACTCGTGGGAACAAATATGGTATCCAAAAAACAAAACACAAAACGGAAGAAGGATGAAGGGAAGGGAGTAAAGGAAGAAGGAGGAAAAGCGGAGACAAAAAAGCAAGTCCAGGACTTAATACAATTGAACTCGGAGTCTGACAGAAACACAAGCTCCGACACGGAATCAGATACAGGCTCAGAACACTCTCGAGCAGGCCGGCAAAAACCGAAAGGCAATAAGCGGAACAATGATCAACGATCAAGCGACTCGGACACGCCGCTCTCGAACAAAAAAATTCCGAAAACCGACCCTAAAGTCATTGATGAGGACGACTCAACACAAGACTCAATCATGACAAACAGCAGCATGGACTCTGACTCTGATCAGAGCCCATGCGAAAAACTCCGTACGCTCCTTGTCAAAATAGGCCTGACAAAAGAGCAATAAAACGGGGCCAATAAAATAATCTCTGCAATCGAAACCCAAAACAAAGCAATCATCCAGGACCGAAGGGAAATGGAAAAACTCAAAAAGGAAATGGCAACCACAAGACAGGAACTACAAGCAGGAGCTCAGCTACTCCAGAAAGTCCAAACCATGGACGATAAATATAACAGGCTACCTGAGAAATTAGATAGCCTGATGGCAACAAAACAACACACTTGCCAAAACATACAAGCAACTAAGCCGATGTCATACTCGGACATTACCAAAACGAACCGTAACACGAAAGCCGTTACGAAAAAGATGGAGGTAAAACAGGCAAAGCCAGTGGTAGCAATCTACCCTGGCAAAGGAAGCGATATCTCCAGTAGCGAGGAGACCAGGAAAGCTCTAGCGGATTGCATCAATCCAACAGAGCAAAATATCAGAATCCGGAACATAAGGAAGATAGGGAATTCCGGCATTCTGATAGAAACAGAAACAAAAGAGGACCTTGAGCAAGTCCTCAGAAACGAAAAACTCAAAGCAAAGATGGAAATTGGTCCCCTCCCTAAGAGGAGACCAAAAATAATAATATTAGGAGTTCCCTCGGAAACCTCAGAGGCGGAACTCCTCAAAGCAATAAAGAAGCAAAACCTCGACCGAAACGCAGAGGATAACATAGAGAAGGAGTTTAAACTCCTATTCAAAACGGGTCGGAAAGACAAGGGAATCACGAACTGGGTGGCAGAAGTCTCCCCAGAAGCCAGGAAAACTCTACTAGGTAGGAATCGAGTCTTCGTAGGCTTCTACGCCTACGGAGTAAAAGACTTTATAATAGCAAGCCGCTGCTACAAATGCCAGGCATTCGGGCATGTGTCCAAACACTGTAAGGCAAAATTGACACTTGCGGCCACTGCGGCCAGGACGGGCACCAATATAAGGATTGCCCGAACAAAACAGAAAAGCCCATTTGCATAAACTGCAAAAGGGCAAACAAGCCAGCCAACCACGGGTCCAGAGAACATTCTTGCCCCGCGTACAAACACGCACTGGAAACTAGTATCAGTCGAATAGGCTTTGGCAACGAATCAAAAAAGACCTATGGATAATAACGATAATTCCCACAATGTCTCAGACGGTGAAACCATACAACAACACAACTCAAATACAGATAAAATAACCATAGCACAAATTAACGCCAGGAACTCTAGAGTTGTCATGGAGGAATTAAGGCTCTTAGCGGAGAAAGAGGACATAGATCTCCTTGCAATACATGAGCCCTACTCGTACACCAACACCTTCAATATAAGGTCCATGGGAAGTGCGGAAGTAATACTAGACACCAAGCTTTTCTCACAGAATATATCAAAGAACACAACCAAGAGCACAATAGTCATCTTCAACCCGAATCTCACAGTACTTAAACTAGATCAATTCTGTAACACACACTTGACGTGCGTCGAGGTCACAGCACCAGGTAAGAGGTTCTACCTAATCAGTGCATACTTCCAGTGCTCGGACAGAATAGAACCGTATATCCACTACTTAGACAACACATTACAAAAACTAAAAAGAGAAAACGTCATGGTCCTAGCCGACGTCAACGCTAAATCAGTCCTCTGGTACAATCCAGAGACTGATAACAGAGGCTTAGACATGGAGGACCTCATAGCGCAACATAATCTGCATATTGCTAACCAACCATCAAGGTTCACAAACTTCGACAATGATCGAGGGAAGTCTAACATTGATGTAACACTTGCAACACACACATGCATAGACAATATTCACGATTGGCACATTCACGACAAAATCACAACAAGTGTAAGAGCAGTATTTTTAAGTAACCACTTTATTAACAGATAGGTAGACGATAATCACAATACAACGAGACAATTACACAATTACTTCGCGCGCCGAAAGAATATAAGAGAAAATCTAGTCCGTAAGCCGTATTCGTAATCCGTGTTCGTAATCCGTGTTCGTAGCCGTTTGTCGTAATCGTGATTATCGTATCGGATCGTATCGTATCGTGACGTTCGCCTTTACCGTATAATCGTTCTTTTGCGAATCCCTCGTCCCGGCGCGGACGCGTCCTTTTATCCGCGCCTTCATCGAACATTCTCGATCTTTTCTTATATGATTTGGACGTTAGGGTAACGGCCTAACGCCCGCCGCTCGTTCCCGCGGTCGCTACCGTTTGTTGTGTTACGCCGCGGTCACAACATCGTCGACGCTCACGCAGACGCGCACACACATGCTCGCGCGCGTCCTTCGATCGCAGGAGAGTTCAACGGCCTCGTTTGGGCGTTTTTATGCCTGTTTAGGTGTTCCTCCGCGGTCGCGAACTCTCCTTTCCGCGTCTGCCTCCTACACAAGTGCTCACAACTTGATTACCTTCAAGCTCCACATAACAGAATCCGCTGGACACACAGTGCAGTCAAACCGCTTCAACCTGAAGCGTGCCAACTGGGATAGATTCGACCGAATCCTTCAGCCTACAGAAGTCGATCTATGCACAGAAGAGGCCACTCCAGAAATGACGGCCCAGAGAACTGCCGAGCTTGAAGGGAAGCTAGTTGCTGCTAGCGAGAGATCTATACCAAGGAAAAGCAGATTCAAAAAATCAGTCCCCTGGTGGAACCGAGACCTCGACAAACTGAAAAAAGAAGTGCGTGAACTCAGAAGAAAATTCCAACAGACTAGAAACGCTACACAACAAGAGAGACACAAACAGCAGTACCGAAGTACCAAAAACAAATACACTGCACTAATCCGCAAAACCAAACTGAGTAGTTGGCGCTCCTTCGTCACAGACAAGGGAAACTCAGACCCATGGGGAATTGTATATAAATTACAAACAGGCAAAATCCAAACAGCTAAAGCCTGCAGCAGCATTAAAGGAAATGGACAAGAATCCATCTCCTGGGAACAGACTAACAAGCTCCTTCTAAACAGCCTGATTCCCGATGACAACTCAGAGACCGAAACGTTGTGGCAGAAACAGATCCGCTCCAGTGCAGAATCTCCACCAAACACTGATGACACACTGGCTTTCACGATGATAGAGACTCGGAATGTGATAGCTCAGCTCAAAAATAAGAAAGTCCCAGGGCTAGACCTCCTGGAGGCGGAAATTATTAAGAAGGCCTGGCCTAAACTGCACAGAGAAATCACACACCTCTTTAACACATGCCTCTTCTCCGGTACCTTCCCGGAGAAATGGAAAAAAGGAGTAATTAGGGTTCTCCTCAAAAGCGATGACAAAGATGCGTCCGACCCAAGGTCATACAGACCAATATGTCTATTGCCAATTCTCAGCAAAATCCTGGAAAAGCTAATTGCTATGAGACTCTCTGCCATATTGGATTCACATCCGCATTCAGCCCAGCAACAATACGGCTTCCGCAGCGGCTGCTCAACGGAAGACGCAATAACCAATGTACGACAGACAGTTGCACAGTACAACGAGAAATATGCAATAGCTCTGCTATTTGACATATCCGGTGCTTTCGATAACGTATGGTGGCCAACTATACTCCAGCACCTGAAAAAGAGGAAATGTCCACGAAATATATACAGACTTATTCAAACCTATCTCTCAGGCAGAACAATGCAAATACACGACAAAAATTACACAATCTCCAAAGCAGCCACCAAAGGATGCCCACAAGGCTCTGTCCTTGGGCCCAAATTTTGGAACTTAATATTCGACGATCTACTGAACACAGTCGAAAGTAATAATATAGAACACGTCGCATATGCAGACGACCTAATGGTGATAATACCAGGAAATTCCAGAATAGAAATGGAAGTGGAAGCCAATAATGCAGCAAAAATAATCACTGAGTGGTGCAATAAGCACAAGCTAACACTCTCAAAACAGAAAACAGAAATGATACAACGTGAAAACAGGTAAGATACCTCGGTATACACTTTGGAACTAGATTCAATGTCACGCCACATGTGCAACATGTAACCAAGAAAAGTAAAGTCATATTGCCGTGCGTGGCGACCCTTGTCGTCGGAAAAGAGGATCCTGGGATCTGAGGGGGCCCTCTCCTGCGGGAGAGACGTCGCCAACACGTACCTTTGGCCATCTGCTTCGACTAGATGGGCGGCTAAGCGAGATAAAGTAACCCTATGCTTAGTTAATCGGCTTGGAATATCATGAGCTACTAGCGAGTGGTGTTCCGTTTGGGCGAGGAAGTGGATGGTGTTCGAGTAATCGGCACCAATATCCGCGGACTATATTCCGGGTGATGTCCTAACCTAGCGGGATGCAGGTTCCATTTGAGGGTCCGAGGAGGTCGGGACACGCAGCGGAATGAAAACTTCACAATATCATATGGGTATTAAAAAGAAAACAAAGCGAGTCAAGACGGTGGGTCCAATGCCCAGCACTGCCGGGGGTGAAGCCACCGCAACCAAAATCGAGAGGGAGATAACGATGTAATCGTTTTGACACCTTGTGTGCCCCTCATAAGGTGCGATGCACTTTTGCCGGTGAAGGTCGAGGTCGAGGCTGATGGGAAGAAAGAGGATGTACCTAAGCCAACACCGGAACCGAAACCGAAAAAGAAGGCGACCAAGTCGCCAAAAAAGAAAGGCTCTTCCTCATCGTCCGGGAAGAGCCCAAAAGGTCAGGGGCAAGGTGCCAACCTTGTCTCTGACAAAGATGGCACGGTGCTCGACGGGGATGATAACCCACAGCCCGAAGATGACCATATCAAAGGAGGGGATAAGGATCCGGTCCCCTCCGAAAAAGACAAATTCGACCCCAAGCCAGCACAAGGCAAGGGGAAGAAAAAGAAGAAGGGAAAGAAGCCGAAGGAGGCGGCTTCTGGGCCCAAAGAAAGGAGCCTCGATCTCATAAGATGAGAGGCCTTTCAAAAAGTCTCCGAAGTTACGAAGATCTGCGTGCGCGGGAAATCGCGACTCGCAAAGATCACGGCTAAGGAGATTATCGAACAAGCGAACGCACTCAACGAGCTGGTGATGGAGCTCATTCTTCGGAGTGACTACCTCGAAGGGCAGCTCGTAGCGGCAAGAGCATAGAAGGCTCGAACTGCGGTGAGTGCAAAGACTGTGTCGCTGACTGCCCCGCGGTCAATGCCGACCAGTCAAGCTGGTAAGCGAGTGCAATCGACCTACGCCGACAAGGTAAAGGTCGAATGCAAAAAGGTTTCCCAAGACGCGGTGAAGCCACCACAGCATGTGGTGAAGATCTTCCCGCCGAAGGGCAAGAAGCAGGACAGCGAAGCGACCAAGCGTACTGTCCTCTCCTTGGTGAAACCCAACAAGGAGAAGATCCGCGTGAAGTCGGTTCGACGCATCCACTCCGGTGGCATAGTCGTCGAGACTGAACGCAGTGAGGATCTTCGGGCCTTTACGGGGAGTAGCAGCCTGAAAGATGCAGGACTCTTTGTCTCTCTGCCAACTAAGAGGAACCAGTCACTCATCGTGTACGACGTTCCTCGAGAGTTGACGAGAGACGAGGTTGCTTCCAGTCTCTGGAAGCAAAACCTTTCAGAGATGACCCAGAAAGAGTTTGCCTCTAACCTGAAGGTCGGCTTTCAAGTCGGTCCCAAGGGCAGGGAGGCGGCCAACTGGGTCATCGAAGTCAGTCCGCAGGTTCGCGGGCGGCTGAAAAGTGGGGAAGGCCGAGTCTACATGGGCTGGTCGTGCCGTCGTGTACAGGACTACGTCTCGGTAACTCGGTGCTTCAAGTGCCAGAAGTTCGGCCACACGGCCAAACGATGCAAGCACAAAGAAGATGTATGCGGTCACTGCGCCCAATCGGGGCATACCTTTGCCTCGTGCAAGAACAAGAAGAGCGGACCCGTCTGCTCTAATTTTAAGGATCGAGGCAAGCCGCACGACCATAAGTCGAGAGACAAGCTGTGCGAGTCCTATCAGGTCGCGTTACAGCAAGTAGTAACTCGAACCAATTATGGTTAGACACACCGAAGATAGACGATCTCATAGGCAGATTCGAGTTGTGCAGCATAATATGCAGCGCTCTCGGGTCGTGACCGATGAAATCATATCTTTGCTGCATACCAGGAGACCCGATGTGTTACTAGCGCAAGAGCCGTACAGCTGGCGGGGCAAATTGCCCGGACTGGGCTCAGCGGGAGTGTACACGGAAGGAGACCAACCTATGGCGGCAACAGTTGTCATAGACCGGGATCTAACCGCGGTCAAACTCACGCATCTGTGCGACACGCATCTCTCCTGTGTAAGCGTTAAAGGCAATTTCGGAAACGTCTACCTAGTCAGCCAGTACTTTCAATGTTCGGAGGACATTGAACCAAGTCTGGCTCGACTGGAGAATGTGCTTGCGGCGCTAAACCATAACCGAGTCGTGATTGCAGCCGACGTCAACGGAAAATCTACCCTTTGGGGGAATTCGAAGACAGACGCGAGATGCCGAAAGCTCGAAGAGTTCATGGCCCGACACGACTTAGTTATTTTGAACGAAGCTGGTAGTATACCCACGTACTCCAGCTCACTGGGAGAGTCCTATATCGATGTCACATTAGTGACTAGCGACATGTCCGACAAAGTGCGAGACTGGAAGGTCCAAGACCTAACATCCACTGATCACCGAGTCATTGAGTTTTCGTTGCAGTTCGCAGTAGAAAGGGAGAACCGGGGCCAATTGGGGCGGTTCAACCTGAACACTGCGAACTGGCCCAGATTCGAACGAACGCTGTTGGAAAGCAGGAGGAACTTAACCCTCCGGCCTAACGGCCGAGAGAAGGTCGAACGCCTCGCACTGGGAGTCGAGCAATCGATTATCCAAGCGTGCGAATCCTCCATGCGATCCAAGCGGTGGCACTCTAAATCTGTCCCATGGTGGACACCAGATTTGACAAGACGGAAAAAGCGGGTCTACAAATGTAGACGGGCCTTCCAAAACCCGAGATGTTCGGAGGTCGAGAAGGCAGAACGGAAGGCTGAGTATCTCGTGCAGAGAAAAGCTTACACGGCTGCCGTGCGAGCTGCGAGGATACAAAGTTGGAAAAACTTTGTAACCGAGCAGGGGAACAAAGAACCGTGGGGTCTTGTTTACAAGATCACACGAGTCAAGCTGAATGTTGGAACAGTGATGTCCAACATTCGCACAGACCAAGGACACACGGTGGACTTCGAGTCCACCGCGTCCGCGCTACTGGATGCGTTAATCCCGGACGATTCGTCCGAGAGCGACACTCCAGAACAAGCGCGAGTCAGACGGGAAGCCACCACCGAGCCGGCGAGTGAAGACGATCCAGTTTTCACGACCAAGGAGCTTCAAGATGCGGTGAAACGTCTGAAGGGACGAAAATGCCCAGGCTTAGACCGGATAGAGCCGAAACTTGTAAAATGCTCGGTCGGAATACTACGCACTGAGCTGCTTCGGCTCTATAATGGTTGCCTCGAGCACGAGACCTTCCCTCCAGGTGGAAAGTCGGCTCAATCAGAACTATTCTGAAAGCGCCTGACAAACCGGAGACGGAAGTGAAGTCCTATCGTCCGATTTGCCTACTATCCGTAGTAGGCAAAGTTCTTGAGAAGCTAATCGCTATACGATTAGCTAAAGTATTCCTAAGCCCGGAATACGCATCAGACCGGCAATACGGATTCAGACCTGGGCGATCCACGGAAGATGCCGTGGCAAAGCTGAGGGGTCTGGTATCCAGCTGCGAAGATAAGTATGTCCTGGCGCTCGCCTTCGACATCTCGGGTGCATTTGACAATGTCTGGTGGCCGAGCATCCTCAGCGAGCTGAGGAGGCGAGGTTGTCCACGCAATCTCTATCGGCTAATGGTGGACTATTTCTCCAACCGTGTGGTGACCATAGTGTCTAATCACGGAACAGTGAGGAAAGTCGTAACCAAAGGCTGCCCACAGGGATCAATTCTCGGTCCAAGCTGTTGGAACTTAGTCTTTGACGGAGTTCTACAGCTCTTATCGAACACCGGGCTCGCTTGCGAGCCTATAGCCTATGCGGATGCTCTCCTCGTACTTGTCAGTGGCAACACGAGGAAGGAACTCCGGCTCAAAGGCCAAAAGGTAGCAGATGCGATTTCTGCGTGGTGCAAATCACAAAAGTTATCGCTATCTGCTCCTAAGACCGAGATGATCTTGCTAAAAGGCTCTCTGCATAGAGAAAGGCCGCCTGTGGTGAGGATTGATGGAAGAAGTATCGCCGTAAAGGATACCATTCGGTACCTCGGCGTATACTTTGACAAGCAACTGGGAATTACCTCCCATGTTGCGTACGTGAGTGCTAAGTCTATGGAGACGTGTAATGCGTTTTCAAAGATTGCTCGTTCGAACTGGGGATTAGGACACCGGGCCATGCGTACTATGTACCGTGGCCTATTCGTCCCAATCGTGGCGTACGCTGCTGCGGGCTGGGCAGACCTTCTCACCTTTGTATCGAGAAAAGCTCTCATCAAAGCGCAGAGGAGAGCTCTGCTTGGCTGCATCAAGGCCTATAGAACGGTATCGACGGATGCGGTCCCTGTGATCGCTGGTGCGGTACCGATAGACTTGGTTATAGCGGAGCGAATATGCGCCTACAAGATACGAAAGGAACTTGATATCGAGTTTGAGACATGTCGTATTAGTCAAGCCGATCTGGCTTCCGGAGCTGTAACGCCCACCGATGCACTAGCTGAGGTAAGGCGAGCAGCTCTGGCGGTGTGGCAACGGAGATGGTCGTCATCGACGAAGGGAAGGACTACCTTCCAATACTTCAACGATGTATCAGACCGTCTCCGCGCGCGATGGGTGATCACCGATCACTACGTCACACAATTCCTAAGCGGACACGGAGACTTCCGTGCGAAGCTCAAGGAATTCACTTTGGTGGAGGACGAGCATTGCGAGTGCGGCGAAGTGGAAATACCTAGCCACATCTTGTACGCTTGTCCGCAGTACGATCAAGCGCGAGAACTCCTACGCCAGGAAGCTGCTGCTAAAGGTCACCCGTGGCCGGTGCAGCCAGCACTCCTGGTAAGCGAAGCTCTATTCAAGAGCTTCCGGAACTTCGCGCGAGACGTACTAAAACTAAAGTGGAGTCGAACGCGTGAACGATTGGACACAACCAGCGGTTAAGATCCTTCGGGATCTTAACTCCTCGGGCCAGGATTCAAGCCCCTCCCGCTCATAGCGGGAGTTCCTGGAAAGGGTTGGACTCGAGGTGGCAGTGGAATCGACGTTGCATGTCCCTCCAATAAGGCAGGCGACGAGAGAGTAGAGCCATAACATCTGGCATGACGAAAATG